>NW_022145749.1:4676286-4705958 GCF_002938485.1 Sitophilus oryzae | reverse complement strand
GAATTCCCAGAATTTCGCTAAAGTATCTTCAATTTTTTGTTCTACAGAAAGACATGCCAACAAACTTGTAGGAGGATTACTACTATACGAATTGGAATTACCACTCACAATCCAGCCTAATCTAGTTTTCTGAAGAACCGGCATACCAGGACTATAAATCTGTTTCATTAGCAAAATCCTAAAGAAAATATCATTACCTAATAAGATATCTACAGGTCCGCGTACATTAAATGTTTCATCTGCTAACTTCAAGTTACTGGGAATATTCCATTTAGATATGTTAAAACAAACAGACGGTAGTTCTTGGGTTATTTTTGATATTACTAAACACGGAATGTTTTCTTTAAATTCATTATTTACATTTGACATGACTGTAACATTTACTTTAGAACTAAATGTAGTAGACAATGTTTGACCTACACCTCGGATTTCAAAATTAACAGACTGTTTTTCGAGACCCAGTTTATAAACCAAGCTTTCCGAAATAAAATTACCCTGCGACCCTGAATCAATCAACGCTCGAGCTAAATAAATATTTCCGTCGGAACCAAAAACTTGAACCGTATCCGTAGGCAATATTGGCAACGATGTACTAGACCCTAATCGATATTCCCTAACGGTACTCGCCGCACACAGGGCTAATAAATTCTTGGGATTGGTACCTGATGGTGACGAAGTTGCTGTTGGCGCTGACAGGGATGAAACTTCCGGCCTATTAGTTGTTTCGGTCGTAGACTCATTTATGTGCAACAAAGAATTATGTTTATTTCCACATTCGCGACATGAACTAAGTTTGGGACAATTATTTGTGTGCTCAGGACTAAAGCAATTTACGCACAATTTTAATTTATTTATTGCATTGAGCCTCCACTGACTATTTAAGTTTTTAAATGCGAAACATTTATAAATCGAGTGCTTTTTTCTACAAAAATAACACGAGAATTTCTGCTGTGTTGTCGCAGCATGACATTTAATTTTTTTTGACTTAAAATTTAATTTTACTTCACTTTTTGATGATTCTAATTTCTCTAAAATTTCGCATTTGCGTTTTAAAAACTTATTTACGTCATCAAATGTGGGAAATTCGCCGCTTATTACATAAGACTCCCATTCACGTCGGGTTACAGGATCAAATTTATTAACAAACATGAAAACAATAAGTGTATCCCAACACTCGACTTTCTGCCCAAGACTTTCTAGGGATCTCAAACTTTTATTAAATAAGTCATAAACTTTCCGTAATTCGGAATAAGATTCTTTATTTACTTTAGGACATTCAAACAAGTCCCTGACATAACTGTCCACTATTAGTCTTTTGTTTTCATATCTGTCTTTTAAAATTGACCAAGCATTAATATAATTATCGTTCGTAACCTGTAAATTGGCAATAGCATGTAACGCTTCACCTTTTAGAAACGATTTTAAATAATAAAACTTTTCTACATTCGACAAATGAACATTTTCATTCACAATGGCTTGAAAAGCATCTTGAAATTCGAGCCATCGTTTATATGAACCATTAAAAACTGGTAATTTAATATCTGGTAATTTTATAGATAGTTTCTGGTGTGAACTATTACTAGCATTACCAACATTGCCGACACTGGCTCTTGATTCAACGCTAGACTGTCTGTCTACTTCATAATATTTTAAAATTGACTTAAATTTCGATACGACTGTTAAATAATCTTGTTCAAAACTAGTTCTGTTTGGACATTAATTCTGTATAATTTGGTCTATCTCATTATCATCGTCCTTTGACAGTAATAATAATGATTCTATATCTAACTGAACATCCTCAAACTGTGATAAAATAGGCTCAACAATGTCTAACCGACTTTTTAACTGTATAATGTCAATTTCGGACAAATTACTAGTATCGACATTGTCAAGAAATGACTTTGCTCTTGTTAACTGACCCTTAATAGTACCCCTTCTTAATTTTAATTTCGAAAGATCCGCCATATTAAAATATAACTAAGAGTCAAAAGATAAAAATAAAATATATAATGTAATTCAGCTGTACACTCAAAAAGACCCCCAACGCAATATTAATTCAAAATAAGTGACCAAATCTAGAATCTAACATAAAACGGACTTACTTCGAACTAACTTCCGGACTGGAAGTATCAGCCTAGGCCTGAACTCGTACTAATGGCCGCCTTGACTGCGGAAATTCTTCAACAAATCCAATCGCCAAATCGGGCTCGAATGGACCAAATGTTGCCTTGATATATGTGGACTGTATAAATAAATGAACTGCACTTGTATAATATAACAACTATATTAATTTGAAGAATAATACTAAATTTAAGTGAACAGCAAATAAAAAACGTGGTGGTTGCACCAAGGAACAAAAGCGAAGTGAAAACTAAATTTTACCCGTCTCGCACCCTCGGACAGAGACAGGTACCTTTAGGTACAGAAGCGCCGTTGCCACTTCTATTCGAACGGACATGAATTCATGGAATAAACCAAACTTAAAAATACATTGATTTACATTTTACATACGGGCTAACACTCCCTGTAACTTTTATATTTAACATTTTTTGTAAATCTTAAAACAAAAGAGATAATGACCTTACTCTATCGTTGACTCACCGTGTACATTTTGTAATATTCATCAATATATTTTTTTTACCTTTTATACTGGTACAAGCTGTAGTAAGTTCCACTGTGGTTACACCTTTTTAACAATTTTGCTAGTTTGACTTCGTATTCCTCTACATCTGAATTCTCATTGTCTAGCGAAATATTACTTTGACAATCGTACTAAAGTGTTTTTTTTAAATTTTATTTTTTTTAACAATAAATGACGTTTTTTGACTGGCAATATTCATAGCTTCTGAACTAAATTGCTCTATAAATGGGGATAGTGGCTCAGATATGGAAGAATTGTTTTGAATAAAATTCGGATTTGAATTTTGCCCTAACTGAATCCAATAATCTTTAGAAGAATCTTTATTGGGTGATTTTGATGAATTTGAGTTACAACTGTAATTGAAACATTGTTTAAATGATTCTTTGGAACTCTATAAAGATCCCTGATGTGTTATATTTTGTTGTTCGTCAAAGATTTTTTGTATTTCGGGAAGTTTGTTGTCAGATAATATCAATTCCTTCTTTTCAAACTCATCTAAAATTTTTTTAAGTGCAGTTTTTTGGAACTCGATACTAATAATTATGTCTGTAGTTTCTTCATTAGTTAGTTGTTGTATGTTAGTGTTGTCTATTGAGTCAAAGTTTTCCTGAGTCCAAATAGTCGTGTCTGTTAAGTTGTTCATTAGAGGGTTGTTGTATGTTAGTGTTGTTTGTTGAGTCAAGTGTTTCCTCAATACAAATAGTCGTGTCTGTAATTTGTTAGTTAGATGGTTGTTGTATGTTAGTGTTGTCTGTAGAGTTAAGTTTTGTATCAAATATAACTTGAGGATTGGAAACATTTTTTAAATCAATAATCTGTAAAATATTAATTTTATTTGAAGGATACATTATTAGAAAAAATTATATGTACCAAAATAGCACAGAAATTAAACACAATAATTTTCACTTTCACGGAGCTACCACGTTTATAATCGTCACTTTTATGGTAAAGTTTACGTAGTAACATCGTATTTTTCTTTCAAAGTTATTGCTTTACGTTTTTGTTTCTCCATTTGAACGTCTGTCACTGTACAGTTTAATCGTCAACCAGTGTTCGCCACGAAATTAAATCGCAACTGAGATCAAAAACAAAACAAATGTATTTGTTCTCTCCGGGGGAATTACCTGTGGGAATCACCGAAAAAGTTCATTATAAACGGAAAATGTCTCTTAACCTTGACGAAATTTAGTTCACTGTATCCGAAAGTTTATTGTATCCGGGTTCACTATAAACGGTAAAAATTTTACATTGGTCTTACATTGGTCCACTGTACCAACATTTTATAACAGTGCTTCGGATTACAGACGTGATGAAATACCGTTTATACAAACTAATGTGTGTACTGAATGTTTTGATTCATACCAAGAACACATAGACAGTGATAGTGCTAGACATCGGCATGCCACATCACACTTCACAACAGGACTTAATAGTGAACCTATGTGTACACTTCTAGAAAATTATAAGTGTGATGTATGTGGCGTAAAGCTATATATAGTAACACATCCTACATGTTGTTTTGTGTGTAATTGTAAAAATGAAATATGGTAATTTTTACCATTACATATAGGATTTTTTAGAATTTAGAATAAGTGGGAGGGGGGTTAATCTCTGCGACCTTAGAGATCTATTGTGTCCCCCTTTCTTGAGTTATAACTCATCATACAGTCCCAGGACTTCCTACGGAGACCCGTGTCCTTCACAGTCGAGGAGCTACGAACCAGGCCGGGTAGACGAAACGGTAGCTTGTGTCGCGTGTTGGGTTTAGAGGTAGGAGGTAGGCTCCCGACCCTTGGAGGAGGTGGTAGCTTGTATGCCACTTGCGGAGGATGGTCTCACGCAAGTGTCAGCCACCTTTCCTGTAGTTCTCTTTGGGTTTGGCCCCTTGGAACTTTCATTGTTACTGTTCCCAGTGTCGCTAGGGGGTTTCCCCACAGCTTCACCGGTGATGTTTTTATTACTATTATTACCAGATCTCATATCCCCCTGTGTTCCCATGAGTCGCTAGGGACAGTCGGTCCACTTCTACAGAGCCCCGCATGTAGAAGTAAGGGGTAAAATACAATGGGGTGCCCCCCGATGCCTCAAGGTTGAGGCTGTCCGTAGCCCCGCCCGGTATCGTTATATGTCTTGGTGCAATTCCCTAGCCGCGACACTACAGTCAGGGACAAGACGATGAGTGAGATGCTTTTTAGACCAAGCCAAGTGCTAGGGGGGATTCCCCCCAGCACCTGACCAGGAGCTTCCCCGCCAACGACAAGGTCTTGCATCTCCTAGGGGAAGAACAGGATAGGATATGTCACCATAATAATAATTTTACATAGTTTTTAAATATATATATTTGTTAAATGTATATAATATTATATATATATAATTTTTATATTTTATATTTTCATCATGGAAATTTATATTATAAATATTATTTAGAGTACTTTTGTTTTTAGTACTATGAAAATCAAATTTAATACATTTTGTCTAAGATATGCTCTTTTACAATAACTATGGTGTAGTAAAATAAAACTGAAAATATATCTTAAAATTTTATTATTTTACAGATTAGGTCCTCTTTTTATCGTGATGGTAAAATGATATCTAATAACATTGACAACTGGAGCTGCTGCAGCCAAGGTACTCGACTGACGCTCCCCTCCACTCAACCTGCACTAGCAGAGTAGGGCGAGCGGCGCAAACGTTTCGGGTTTTCGCATTAAACTATAGCTACCAAAACCGATCAAAACTCTCTTACAAAATGGCAATTAAATATTTAACTTATTTAATTCAACAATAGGAACACTAATGAAGTTCATTACAATAATGAGTTAACAATAAAATACATTGACTGTCATTATTAAAAGAGAATGAAGTCTCTATTATTATAGTATAATATTAACACAATATACAGGATGTCCTAGAAACTTCATGAACTTCATTACATTCCCCCTACTTCGGTTAAAAATATATGAACATATATTTTTGTCAGCTATGCTGAAATGAAACTTCCTTGGTAAAACAAACTTTATTTGCCAAAACTTAATCTAACACCCAGTATATCCCTTTGATCATACTTAAATTTTTAAAATAAAACAACGACAAAATCAAATGTTTATTGGTCAAAACTTAATCTAAAACCGTAGTATATTCGTGATCTGATATCCCTTTTATTATGCTTAAATCTCTAAAAGAAAACAACCACAGACTCAAATGTTTATTTGTCAAGTCTTAATCTAAACCTAGTATATTCTCTTGGCTATGCTTAAATCACAAAAATAAAACAACCGCAAAATCAAATGTTTATTTTTAGAATGCAGAACTTAACTATTTTACGCAATATCTTCGGTCTTCTTCAACGTGAAGGTCTTCATTCGGCGGTGGGTAGAGCTTCGACGTGTCGAGCTTGATCCAACGGTGTTGCGGCTTCGGTGAGTCCCTCGTTGTCCAGCGGCGTTGAGAGCTTCGGTGAGTCCCTCGTGGTTCAACGGTGTTGAAGGCTTCGGTGAGTCCCTCGTTGTCCAGCAGAGTTGAGAGCATCGGTGAGTCCCTCTTGGTCCAACGGCGTTGAACGGTCCTGCAAATGGCTCAGTCATGGACACCCGTACACCTATAACACAAATGAATTAGTTCAACTCTTCAGGCACGCAGGACGATTGGTCGCAATATATTTTCATATTTTTTATTCCCTTAAACTAAAAAAAACTTCTCTACCCTCTTTCTGTTTTCCTTTTTGATTTTAATTTTTAATTTTTTTTTTAAAAACTAACCAGGACCAAACCCCGTAGACATAAGATAGAGTCTTAAAATCGCGCAATATATTTTTTTTTATTTTCTTTCCCTTAATAATACAAAACAAAAAGAATTATATTTCCCTTTTAGTTTGTTTTTTTTTATTTTTTTCCTCATAAAAAAATAAATTGGCCCCCCCTTTTTTTTACTTGCTACCTTGCAAATTTCCCCTCTATTTTCTGTGGCACAAGGGGCATTCTCCGGCCTTCTTGCGGTCAGCTCCTTTCAGACGGGACTTTTAACGGTTCCTTAGGATCCCCAGGCTACCCGTTATGATAATTTTCCTACTTTTACTCATTCTTCGGAATGGTCACCCAGATCGCTCACCCAACGCCGGGTGGTCGCAGTTAACGTACTTCTTTCGAGAATTCAGCGTCCCAGGACCCGGTCCTAGCGGCGATCTTGTCCGCTATTTCTTTTTTGTTTACAGACGGCGTCTGTGGTAGCGGTGGCGGCGGTGGGGTAGCTATAAGGTAGAGGCTAGGCGGGCGGACTTGTATATTGGAGAGTATGATTATTTTTGGCCCCGACGTCGAGGGGTTGTCGGACTTGGTGGGCGCTTTATTAAACCCCTCCACCAAGCTCCGTATTCTCTCTCTTCGAGCCTCCTGTTTCTCCTTACTCTTCCTGACCTCCCCCTTCATTAGGAACAACGGGCCCGCTGGTCGGGCTCCCTTGGGGAGTTTTTCGGACGACTTACGGGGCATATCTGGAATGTATATAGAGACATTTACTTATGGCTACTCGGGCATTTTTCTTTTAGTGAGCTGGTTTTAAATCTTTTACGTGCACGCGCCGTAACTTATGATTATTTTTATCGATTAAATCGTAGACTACTGGAGATATCTTACGAGTAACGGTATACGGTCCGGAGTATTTTGGTGCTAACTTAGCTGCGAAACCTTTCACGGCGGAAGATAGCGGGTGTTCCCTTTTCATCACTTGATCGCCGAGATTACATTGCCATTCTCTTCGTCTTAAGTTATAATAATGGCTCTGAGACGCGAAGGC
The DNA here is from genome assembly GCF_002938485.1 of Sitophilus oryzae. Taxonomy (NCBI): domain Eukaryota; kingdom Metazoa; phylum Arthropoda; class Insecta; order Coleoptera; family Curculionidae; genus Sitophilus; species Sitophilus oryzae. The sequence goes on along the minus strand of NW_022145749.1, from coordinate 4,698,526 downwards.
GCGAGACAGATTTAAACGGACCAACTCGAAGGTTTCTCTTAAACGGTTTAAGCGATTTTCGGTACTTATTACGTCGGCGTTCGTCGGCTCGGGATTTTCGGACGGAACAGACGGTTGTTCTTCGCGCAAAAGAATTTTCTGTGGCTCGAGTTCCCTTCCAAAATTCAAGAAAGCCGGAGTGAATCCAGTCGAGTCGTTACGGGACGTATTGAAGGCAAACGTCAGTTCCGAGAGATGAGCATCCCATTTCTTATGGTTGTCCTCGCAAAACTGCGCAATCATGGTCTTGATGGTTTTATTCGCTCTTTCAACGGGGTTCGCTTGAGGTGTGTAGGGTGGTGTAAGTCGATGATTAACTCCAAAATCCTTCAACAGTTGATGGAATGGTCTACCGGTGTACTGAGTGCCGTTATCAGTTATGACCGAGGCAGGTCTTCCAAAACGCATCAGAATTTCTTCATAAAAGGCCTGACAGACAGCCTTGGCAGTCGCAGTTCTAATGGCCTTACATACTATCCACTTGGTAAATCTATCCTGGAACACAAGGACGTAGCAGTTCCCTTTCGTCGACCTAGGCAATGATCCCACAAGTCAGAACTCACAGTTTCCCACGGGCCTCGGACAGGTGATGGTTGCATCTTTCCAGGCGTCTGCTGTTGAGAAACTGTTGGCAAGACTGGCATTTCCGGACGTAATGGGCAATGTCTCTAAACATACATACCTGGCTAGTAATAACGGGCAGCAATCCGTGTAGTAGTCTTGGCTATACCTAAGTGTCCAGCGGTGGATTGATCGTGATTTTCTTGGAGGACTAGGAGCCGTGCAGGTTTTGGAACACATAGTTTCCAGGGGTCTTGCATCTCGGCTTCCTTGGCATCAGTCATGTCCAAAAAATGACGAAACAGCTTTCCATCCCAAATGCAGAAATCAGGAAATAATTCCGGATGTCCCTGTACTTCAGCTCGTTTCTTTTCATACCAAGGACAAATGTCAGTTTCAGATATTGTCAGTAACGACTCCTCAGTCGGCGGTGGTTCGGTCGGGCTTCGAGGTAAAGCATCGGCTATTTTGTTCAGTACCCCTTTTCTATAACGGATTTCGAAATCATACTGTTGTAGGTAAATACTCCAGCGGGCTAATCTGCCGCTAGGTTTCTTCAGAGAGTGTAGCCATCGAAGTGGTTGATGATCCGTAATGACTACAAATTTATAGCCTTCCAAATAGGGTCTCATCTTTTCAATTCCCCATACTATGGCTAGACATTCTTTCTCGGTGACAGTATATTTCTTCTCGGCGGAGGTCAGACTGCGGCTGGCATAAGCAATAACATGATCGCCATCATGTAAATGCTGAATAAGAGCTGCTCCCAAACCATTATCGCTTGCATCAGTCTGCAGGACAAAAGGCTTCTGGAAATCTGGACATGTCAGAACTGGCGCTCTAGTCAAGCATTCTCTGTGAAAATCCTGGAACAAATCTGCGGTACCACAAAGCTATACCTAAAAATCGACGGAGACTTCGAATATTGGTTGGTGTGGCCAACTCTAAAATGGACGTTACCTTGTCTGGATCTGTTCTTATTCCTTCAGGTGTCACCCAGTGTCCCAAATATTTGAGAGATTTTCGTCCGAACTGGCACTTCTCGGGATTAAGCTTCAGGTTTGCGTTCTTCAAACGTCGGAAAACTTCTTCTAGGTGCGTCAGGAGTTGTTCAAACGTCTCACCTAGTACAATGATGTCGTCCAAGTAGGCGAAACAATAAGGATCTATTTCAGGTCCTATAATTCGATCCATCAATCTCTGGAAGGTGGCAGGCGCTGAATGTAACCCAAACGGCATCACTTTAAACTGGAACAACCCTCTAGTGGGTATGGTGAACGCAGTTATGGGCCTACTCTCTCGAGTTAGCAATATCCTTATTTGAGGTCAATGCTGGATATGTACTTGGCTTTGCGAAGTTTGTCCAAAATCGCGTTTATAAACGGCAGCGGGTAAGCGTCCTTTCGAGTCACGGCGTTAACCTTCTGGAAATCCACGCAGAAACGGTAACTACCGTCTTTCTTCTTCACCATGACGATAGGTGAGCTCCACGGACTATCAGATGGCTCAATAATTCCATCTTCAAGCATTTTATCTACTTCGGTATCAACGATGGCCTGCATCTGCGGATTTTGTGGTCGATGTCTCTGTTGAATCGGGTCCTTGCTGATCAGGTGAATTTCATGTTTTACCAGTGGTGTTGTACCACGAATATTCTCTAAACCAGGTAAGTGCTGTTCCAGGAAAATCTGGAGTTTATTCTGCTCGTCCTGCGTCAATTTTGGAGTCTCCAGGCTCGCTGAAATGGGACACAGTGTCGTGTTGACCTCTTCAGTCACTCTTCGCCCATTTAAGCTTACTTGACGGGTCTGTAAATCCAAATTAAATCGGTGTCGTTGAAGAATATCCATTCCAATCACCACTTCGGGTACAAGACTATCCAGAATATGGAACACTTCGTTCAAGGACTGGTTTCCTATCTGAAACTTGATTCTAAAGGATTCTGAAATGGCTTCATTAGTACCATTAGCAAGCGTCGCTCCTCGTAGAGTAGGCTTGACTGATATGGCTTTAGAATTTCGGCACGCCTGTGCTAGTTTGGTTCCCATAAAAGAATATGCCGCCCCGTATCCAGGAGCTGGGGTTTCAACAGGGCCAGCTTCGAGTGTTGTACAGCTTCGAGTCGGTCGACGAAGTTCCTGGCTAAGCAATTCGAACTCCTTCGTTATTCTTGAGAACGACGAGATGTCCTGAAAGTCTCCTCTCCGGACATATTGACGAAATTCAGGTAGCAAATTTCTGTACAGCCACTGTAGTTCTTGATTCGGAGAGATGTTGCCATGTCTACGGATCAACGTTTGTAGATCAGTGATGTACGCCGTGATAGACTCGTTATGTCTTTGCACTCGACAACTTATCTTCGCCTCTAGGTCTACCTCATAATTTACTGGATAACAAAAAATTTTAAATTCTTTAGTAAACTCTTCCCAGGTCCTGTAATTTACTCTGTTATTGCGGTACCAGAGCGCAGCTTCTCCTTGCAAAACTTCTGGCAAATGTGGCAATAAGCGATCCGGATGTATATTCTGTGCAATACAAACCTCTTCCAGTCTTTCTAAGAACGTTACAGGGTCCGAGCGACCATTAAATGTCACTCCCCATTTGTAAACTTGTATTGGACTAGTATTAAATCTATTTGGCATACCTGGATTTATCGGCAGAGGGGCAGGCTGCGAAGTAGAAGTATAGATCACCGGAGAAGACACCACTTGTCCAGCACTGTATCCACTCGAGGTTGCTGTCACTGTAGTTGTCACTGTTGTAGTGGTCAGGGTGGCTATAGAGCTCACTGTCGGTACAACAGCACTATTTCCAGGAAATCCAAAAGGCTGTGTGACAGGCTGAGGACTCGCCTGTCCTTCTCTAATGAATCTCACTATTTTTCTTCGCATTTCCTCAACAGTCCCGGTACTATCTAATCCGAAACGCACCAGTTGTGCGGCTTCTTCAGGGAGTAAATCCACCCTGTCCTGAAATCAGATTCAGCACTCGTTCCCGATGGCGCCAGGTTCAAACCTTATGTGTTAGCGACGGTACGGCGTCGTTACCTTCAACGGAAGCACCGATCGACAAAAAATCTTCCTCAGTTTCGATATCGCTCTAGATTTCACTAGTCTTTTAACTCAGAAGCAGACTTTACTGCCTCTAGAGGTACTTATGCTCGACGGTTGTTATTCTCTTTTCACCTCCTCTCACACTGTTTCAATAGCTTTCTTGCTTTTACTAGCTTTACCCGGTTTTCATGGTATTTTTTTTTGACGGTTTAAGTTTCAAAACAATCAAGTCCCTGCTCGGGCGCCAATTTTGTGAGACTCCCCCGTTTTAGCGGAAGCTCACGACGCCGAATTGCCTTGGTTCGGTTTCTCGGGCGCCACCCCCAACGTTTAAAGTGTTTGAGAACAACAACACTACATGTTGGTGGGTTTTAATGTCGGTTTTGCTAGTTTTGTTCCAAGCAAACATATACTTATTTAATTTTCTCATTATCTTGACATCTATAAAATGTTTTCATATTTTCTGGTCTACCGCCATAGAAAGCATGAAATGGATTTAATGGCAAATTGACAATTAACGGATTTTCGGAGTATTGTATTATTTCCAAAAGGTAGTGATGATTCTTCGTAGTCAAATTTTATGTTTGTTGAAACTGGTCTATACAGTTTTGTTAGTTGTGTCGTGAATACTTTATGGTCTGCTGTTCGACGAATCTGATTATATACAATAGGTATAGGTTCAAAATCCAGTCAAAAGTGTCAAAGTCAAAATCAGAGTCAAAATTCACCAGCTGGGAAGCTTTTCAATGCAATGAGAGACCTTTGACTTTACACACAATAGAATGGTTATCGGTTTCCGGTAAAAATACTTAATAAGCGTAATTCTTTGGTCCTCCTGAGACAAACTCTTCTATATAGCTATCTTTACCGTAACATTCTAGTTCGTTTGTCATTTCACCAAGAGATTTTCTAATGGTATATACGTATCATAAAAGATTTATAAATTAAATGACTAAGTTGCAACTTACAGTCTGATTTAGTTTTTATAATGAATTCTAAATTTGCGGTTGTTATCGCCAAATTTTTCCTCTCCTTTTCTAATTTAGCTTTCAGCTGTTTAATAGCATTTCTCGACTTTACTTCATCTCTCTCTAATTCTTGTTCCTCTTTCGAGAGTCGATTTTCATCTTTTCGTAATAATTGATCAAAAATACGATTCAATTAAATTTCTTCGATCTCCTTTTTTTTTAAAAGATACGTTCAATTAAATTTCTTCGATCCTCATTACGGAAATCATACAACCAAGACTGAGACTAGACTACCAAGACTAGAGAGTACTCTATAGTAGAACTGAAAAAAAATTTTGCTATAACTGAAATGCAATATCGCGTGTTATTTTTTTTAAATATTTCTCCTTTCTTATGGCCCTGTATTTACTTATGAGCACCAGTCAAGGTAAAAGATAACTGTCAAATGAAGTTGTCATTTCAGAAATTCTTCATCAGAAATGTGTTCTTCCGTTAAATTATTATAGAATTGTTCTCTATCAGGTAAAAGTTCTTCATCTAACTTTTCGAAACTATCAATATAGCTATGTGGAAATACACTTTTCTGATGAAGTAATTTAAACTTTTCTTCATCTTTGAAAAACTTTTTAATTTCTAAGCATTGCTCATCCTTTAAGATGTCTGATAGTTTAGCTAAAGATAATGATAAAAATTGGAAGGAATCGATAAATCTCAATGACAACTTCCTTTTTTTTAAATTTTTTGTATTGTTATCAAAATAATTATCTACATGAATATGTTTTTCAAAAGATATATATTTCTCTTTATTTTGAGCAATTACTGATAATTTTTCTTTATCTCCACATAGATTTTTTAAAAACAGATGGTAGTCGTAGCGGTACAACCCAAATACACGAAAAACGTTTCAAATAATGATAGAAGCAAACCACTTGGTATAGGTGGTATATACACATAAACAATCGATTTGACCCGCAGCACCTTATTGCAAGTGGAGGCAAATTTAAAATGGCGGCGATTTTTAGAATTACTGTTTTTTTTGGCTTCTTTTTGTTTTTTTAAGTTTTTTAATCGATTAAATTAATAATTGTATTTTGAATTCAAATGCTAATAATAGGATTAATACTACACTAAGTATATAAAATTCAAAATAGCGGAATTTAGTTCTGTATTAATTAGTAGTTGCGAGCTAATTCTCTATCACCTACGCGCGAGATATAAGTTTTGGTTCAAATCAAAAATTTATTACAAGCAGCAGCGCACCAAGAAAGTAATTGTGAGAAGACCTCTTTCCGTCCCCCCTTCCCCACCTGTGCCCCCCCAAAAATCCGAAGAAAAATATTAAATTTCCATATAAAATGTAAACCTTTTACATTAAGTATTGTTACGAATTTACTCTATCCGTGGGTCCCAATAATTCAAAACACTCAGTACAACAACGACTTGACTTTATTAAATCCACTTATTAAAAATCCACAATTATTTTACAATATTTCAATTATTCAGAACTTTATTGTACAACGTAAAAACTTAAACTAACTAAATATACATACATATATTGATATTGTTTGGGATCAATACGTAATTGATAGCATTAAAAATACTGTCCGTGAAGAACGAGGATATGGAATTCGCGGCCAAGTAACCGGCCTTACTAGACTTCCACCAAACTGGCCAGATTTCTTAAAAAATCCATTAAACAAAATTGATCTCTTCAATTTTTTAACAAAATCTTTTATTGCAGTATATATAGTATGTATCAAATATAGGTGACATAATTTACTCATCAGCAAAGGCAAACTCATCCCTTAATAGTGTAAAATGTAGTACTAAAGAAGAAGCAGATGGCAGAATAATATTACATTTAAAGGATGCGGGGTCTCAGGTCAGGGGTCTCAGAACGTGGGTGGTAGTGCGAACAGTTGATACTTATGTACTAGTACTATGTATAGCTTTTTACACACAATTTAAGTTTCTTGGCCTCCAGAATTTATAGGTTCTTTTTGGTACAGGTGCAAAGAGACGATATTAAGCAGCACACCTTATGGCAGGTAAGCCTCTCACACACAAATAACACACTTGGCCTAAAAAATAATATTTTAGATGCTCTTGGCGACAAGGCTAGCGCTCTTCCTGGATTTCATGCTTTTACAGGATGTGACACGGTGTCTGTCTTTTCTTACAAAGGAAAAAAGTGCCTGGAAAACATGAAATTTGCAGAGCGATAAGGCAACCAAAGCTTTTCAAGCGATTTCAAGCCCATCACTGTCTTCCATTCCGGACGATGTCGTCAAAGTTCGTGCTAGCTTCACTGTTCAGATGTACAATCCTCTTAGCACTGCAACCAACACTGATACCACAAGAAAATAATTATTTTGTTCTCAAAAAAAACAGGCCAATTCATTTGATACCTCCCACTTATGCAGCACTGTATCAACATATACTGGGGCCGTTCTTACGATATGGATTAAGGGATTCACTTAAGGGATGGGGCTGGGTTGAAAAGAATTGAAAGTGGACTCCTCTATGGAATGGAATCTAGCTAAATGCTCCTGTAAAACTGGGTGTAGTAGCAGTAGTCGGTGTAAATGCAAAGGAAGTGGTCTTCCATGTAGACTGCAATGCAGTTCCTGCAAAGACATGTGCACCAACAGTGTAATCCAAAAGTTGTTAAATATTTTTATATTTTTCCGAGCTAGACTAATAAAAAGTTTCTGAGTAGACTTATTCTTTTAAATTTTTTATTTTAGTTTAGAAGATTCCGAAGAGTAAGGAATGGTATCCGGCGCCATTTTGTAAAAAATCACGCCATTTTATTTTTTTTTTCTTAAAAATGCTGTACTTTTAATAAATTATAAAAGTCAAAATTTCTATTCTATTAATTTCAACCCCATTAGTCTCATAAGAATTAAGTTAAGTTGCGCCATTTTGAAAAATTCCGCCATTTTGAATCTGCCTCCACTCCTGATGGTGCTGCGGGCCAAATCAACCTACTATATGTAAGTAAACTTTCTGCCAAGCGGTTTTATTCTATCACGATTTGAAACGTTTTTTGGTCTACCGCTACAACTATGGCAGCCATAATTCTTTAAATTGTGTATTATAACTCGAATATAATATGGAATTTTATAGTTTATATTACACAAAGAATGTGGTGGTTCCCTATAGTTCCCAGTAATGTGACAGTGATCCGCAACTTTATCATTTAAAAGTGGTTTCTCACAGATATGAAAATCTGTGGCCATAATTGTGTTTAATTTTTTCTAATTCAGTCAAAGTATTCATTTCTTTAGGGGTTTTTAAAAAAATATTATACAAATTCTGTACATCTTGTTCCAAAGAATCTATAAAAACTTGTTCGCTATTCAAGCCTCTAAATCTCTCAAATTTGGAATTTGCATCATTAAATGAACATTTAATATAATATGCAAAAGAATACGGAATATGTTCAATTTTTTTTGTGTATATGAACTATCTGGATTTGCAGTATTATTCTCATTGTCTAATGGTTTCAAAATACACTCAAAATCAGCATAAACTACAAAAGGCACCTCCATCTGTTTTTGAAAATTCACATATTTCAATATATTATCATATTCTACATTTGCAAACTTATCTCTTTATCCTACATTTCCAAACTTATCCCTTAGCAATTCTTTTGTAGGTAAATTAATTTTTACATGATCGCAGTCATGGCTATTATGGTTTTCTAACTTTTGTTTGGTTGAAAAAAATTGTAAACAACCATTGCATAAATGTTTTTTTTTTCATGATGTTTACGTAATTGCTGAGATACTAATCTTGACAGATCGGAAATGTAGCAATAATGACAATTTCCATCATCATCACTAATTAAATATGCGTTGTGTTTTTTTATTACTTGAAAAATGTAAGGGTCCAATTATGTCATATTTTTGAACATTTTCAACTTTATCGTAACATTTTTCTAGGCCGTATACATTAACAGACATGTTGTTTTGATTCTCAAATTTGTTTTGGTCTTTTAATGACAGGAAAATCAATACCTGCAATATTCAAAATTGTTAAGTAGTGTGGATATGATGATGTTTCAAGAGGAGGACCTGTTGGAGGATGAAGAGCTGCCACTATTGATCACGCGAAACAGTAGTTATCATTGTTCCATTTATTGATGACAGCTCGACGTCTTGCAATCTCAATTGGCAGTTCAACAAATGAGGACGCCTTCAAGGATTGAACTTATTTATATTAACCTCCAAAAAGAGAAGATTAGGCATTATTCATCCTGAAAAAATAAAATAAAATTATAATAATTTTATATTAAAAAATTGAAAACATTACCAGAATCTCTTTCAGCAAATTCTAGTAAATCCTTTCGGCCTTCGTCTATGATTATTAAAAGATTCTCTATGATGTCTTTCACTTACTATATTATATTCAGTACTAGGATGAAAATAATATCAAAATAGTTTCATATTTATTTTAACACATTGATGTTTTGCCAGTTGATCATGAAATATTTTCAGAATTTTTGGTTCCAAATGTATAAAATAATTTTTAATAATTAATATATTCTATTCGGTTGATAATCTGTAAGATATTATACGTGCCTTGAATGCCCACTTTATTATTTGAATTCCCTTTTCCTCTATTACTTTGGAATTGCTTTTGTGGGAATTAGATCGCAGCCCACAAACTTGTGGAAATAGACGTCTTACAATCTTTACAGAATTTCTCTGTAAAAGAAATAATTTGTTGGTGTAAAAAGTTATAAACTCAAAGAAAAAATATCTATCTAATCTATCTATCTATACGTTTCTCTTCAACTGCATCAGTCCTTCCATGCCATCTATTTAAAAAATTTGACTTGATAGACGAACTTTTCATATGAGGCATTAGATTGTCTTTCCGTGTTAACTTTTTACCACAAGATGAACAATTATACATTTTGATATTTTAATTCTAAAACAATATTTTAAGTATATACTATATATATTTTTATTAAAGTTAAATTGTTGTGTTTTCAAATGTGCACTGAAAGGTGCATATGAAATAATTTTGAATAGAAAATTAGAAAAATACAAGTTATCTGAAGTTTAAAAAATTAAAAAATGAAATTAACTTAATGCATATCCCATCGAATCGAAACATTTCTTTGCATATTTAAGCTTTTCATCATAGTTTTTGTCCTTTTTATCACATTCAATTAAGACTTGAAGGGCAAAACCTAAAGATTTATATTTAGACAATCGTACTAAAGTGTTTTTTTTTAAATTTTATTTTTTTTGACAATAAATGACATTTTTTGACTGGCAATATTGATAGCTTCTGAACTAAATTGCTCTATAAATGGGGATAGTGGCTCAGATATGGAAGAATTGTTTTGAATAAAATTCGGATTTGAATTTTGCCCTAACCGAATCTAATCATCTTTGCAAGAATCTTTATTAGGTGATTTTGATGAATTTAAGTTACAACTGTAATTGAAAACTTGGTTGAATGATTTTAACATTGAAAATGTTTCTGTTATCCTATATAAGGGAGCCCAAATCGAATTAAAATGCTACATTTGCCACACCATGACGTCATATATACAAGGGTATAGGAAATCTCGGCGCAGCGGCGGCAGTCGGCCAGCGCGCGCAAAAACCATTACAACGCTAATTGTTTATTGATATATTTTATTAGTTTAAAAGCAAAAAATATGGCGTTTGCTTTGATACCTTGTCAAGACATAAGCTAAACTTTTAAATTGTTTCTTTTTTTCATTTAGCCCTTCGTTTTTCGTTAAATGAAAGTATATTTAAAAAAAAAAATCTATTTTTAAAACTGAAATGATTATTTCATGTTTAAAGTTTTTTTTGGTCATTAGCGGCTAATGGAAATGTTTTTTTTTTGTAAATAATTTAAAAAATTACTCCCTACGAAGGATCTTATTGTGTCACTGGCATCAAAAAAATATTTGTTCTCATACGGTGGTATTAATATATCGATTTTTTGATGATAGTGCCTTTTTACCCGGTCTAATTTTGTACTACTTTCGGAATAAGCGTCCCCATATCGTGTACTGTTGATGTTACTTGTACTTTCTATCCCTGAAAAAAGTCAGCTTGTGGACACCGAAGTGAGAGAGGTAACGTCAAAAATTAAGCTTTAATCTACCTACATCATTAGGTAGGTGTAGGTACTCTAGGTATATTCTACCTAGACAGTAGTTGAACTAGCTGACAGTAGTAATTAATTTGTTATCCGATAAGTAGTTGTCATTATATAAGTTAAATCATCTATATACTTCCTATAACGGTAGGTTTGGATTTTTCCTGATTGGTTTGTTTAAACCAAAATATGACTGGGCACTATAAATGTCTGTTACAGGTTTGGTTTAATTCGTTAAAGAAATATGTTACACACCATTTATTTTGAATAATAATAGTATATTAATGGCTATTATTATTTATAACCACATACATATGTATAATGTACTTATTTTAACCAAATGTATTGCTTTTTGTTGTTTCTTAATCTCACAAAAAGAAAATGTTTTATCAGTTTTTATTTATAAAATTTTTTTTTTTTTTTTTTTTTTTATTTACACCATTTACACTGTTTTCTGTAAAGGGTGTAACCAGGAGTATATTTTTCGTAACCTCTTAAGATATAAGAGGGCCACAAAGTGTTTTATTACTTAATGCTTAAAAATTTAATAACTATATTTGTCATATTAAAAAATAAAATAGACTAAGATAAGTCAATTAATTAATATTGACTAATTTTACTAAATAAGTACAAGATTTTTTTTCTAATTATTTTAGTGTATTTTTAGTCACCTAATTATTAAGGAGAGATATCCAAACCATTGCATTATTTTACTCACAAATAATGTTTTCTGGTTTTTTATTATAAAACAACGATAAATTTATTATACACCCCTTAAACCCAAACACTCCAAGAAGGATATTTCGTGACCCCTTATTTAAAGTGGGACAAGCTTTATTAGTCGATGTTTTACATTACCCGGCTTTAATAAAAGATTCTAATGTTAACTTTTTTCATAGAAATAATCTGACATAAAAATCAAATTTTATCAAAAAACTTTTTGATTATCATACCAAGGAGTAAACCCTGACAAATGTCTGTATACTAATGCCAAGTAATGCACAAAAAGTACAAATTAAATACCAAAATTTCTCATTATAATGCCCCACTAATGCCAAGCTGATTTCAATATAATACCACTAATACCACGAATAATATGTAACACATTTTGTTTCACGAATTAACATGTAACAATACTGGTAGGAACGTGCACAGATTTTTTCTAGGTACTTAAAGTTGCTTAAAAAGTCCTAATTAATATTTAAAGAAGATATAATTCCAACATATTACATTATAAGGCCAATAAGTCAAGTAATCCATTAAATTTTAGCGATTTTTAACTTGTGTAACATATTTCTTTAGCGAATTAAACCTGTAACAATAGTGGAAGGTAACGCGCAGAGATTTTTTCGCTAGGTAACTTATTAATTCGTTTAAACAGGCTATAAAAAGCATATAACAAACATAGGTAACTATATTTTTTTATATAAATTTGAGTTAATCTCAAAATATAAATGTTTTTACTGTGTTCATTTCTGAAAGTGTTCTTATAAAAGTAGATATTCTTCAAGTTATGTGAAGTAATAAGTAATGCTTCCGGTGAGACCGCGTATATGTCACCGGATTCTGCTTAGTATAAAGACTTTTTCTATAGAAAGAGTTTTTTCAGATTTTCCTTTTTCAAAATTAAGACGAATTTCTTTCTTATTCTTTTAAATATTACAGTGTTTGTTTTTCCTAAAGTGTTATACTTAATTTTCGCTTTAAATTAAAAAATCACAAATGGATGAAAATATACGTTATTGAATAAGTTTATACAAATCACTTTACCATAACAAAAAAAGTAAAAACATGTCCTGGCGGAAGATATTCAGGTGGCATTTCACACATTTTATCCTTATAAAATCTAGATTTAAATAATAAACTTGGCGTCCGTAACATGTTATACACGAGATAGAAAGTTTCAGAATCGATTAGTACGCAATACGCTACGCAGTCAACTTATTCCTATGCGAAAGATGAGCGTCTTCCAGACTCTTCCTTCGGCCAAGGTCACGACGCCGCCGAAGAGGATCGGCCTACGTTTGGCTAAACAGGCTGCACACGGTGCAGTACGATATTGGCGAGTCCGAATATTTATAAAAATTTGTTTTTTTTTTTTTTATTTGTTGCGAAAAATAATTTTAATTCCATACACAAAATCCATACATGTAATAAATCCATACATAAAGCTCAAAGGTTTTTTTGTTGCATCCATCCCGCGGAAACCGCTTTACCATCTGATAATTTTTTTTAAAATAAAAAGAAAAAAAAAAAAAAAATTGTATAAAGTATTTTTAAGTTGCTTAATCCGCTATTTCTTGTGTAAAACGATTAAATACTAAAACATACCTGAAAAACACCTTCACACAATACCTCCAGAAATAATAGATTGGTCATTGTCAGTGGTGTGTCAGTAGATTATATATACGTTTTTAGATTATTTTAGAGTGAGTTCATGCCGCCAGTTTAGATAACATAAATTATTAGCACAAAGTTTCGTTTAAACGACATTACTGAATTAGCTACATAAAGCGATTTTAGGAAATTCATCCTCTTAGAGAGTAAAATTATCTTGGAACAGTTTGTTGTATGAAATTTCCTTACTATTTGGTCTAGAAGAATGAAATCCTACAAAAAGAATTAAAAAGGAAATTTTTTGAAAGTCATCAACCAAATGGGTAAGTTATAAAAATTTATATAAAAACTTGGTGACTCCTCTGGATTATACACATAAAAATTGCACAAAGGTAAAGCGAATTTATGAAATTTATACCCTTAGGAGTAGAATAGGGAATAAAATTTGCTGTACGAATCAATATATATACATTATAAACCAGACAGTTATAAGATTTTATACAAGGGTTTATTTAGTGACATCATAACGAAATATTTATATAATATAAAAAAAAAAAAATCAAAGAATAAAAAATAAACCTATAAGAGAGTATTAGTGCTCTAATAAATAAAAAAGATGAAAAATAAAAAAATCTATATGCTCACTAGCTCTCTATAAAGAAGTAAAAAAAATCATTTAAACATCATTGCATAAACGATTCGAGGTGTAACGCGGACGTAGTCGCGAGAAAAAGCTAGGTAATTTTATTAAATTAATTTTCATTTAACTCATTAATTTTCATCTGAAAAGAATTTTTTGTAATTCGCCACTATATTAGTTAAAAACTAAGAAACTCATACCAAATTTAAGTTTTGCGATTTGGACTTATACTTTTTCTCCAAAATTGAACAACATATTTTAAAAAGAAAAAAAGTATTTTGATAATTTTGTGTAGATTGACTACAGTTGTATAACATAAATTTCAACGACCGGTCTACCTAGTGGTCTGCAGCATTGCCTTGTGGTGCAAACGGGGCCTGTTAATGTGTGACGTGACGCACAACAGCCAAGAAAAACAAAAGCGTGGCTAAGAAATTAGTAATTTAAAAAAAAGTCCTTTTCGGAAAAATTAAAAAAAAAAAAAAAAAAATTTTGTGTTTAAATAGGGGTTTGCCTTTAACAGGTAAAAAATTATTATCGTAAAGAACAATCTTCAGATTTCACGGGGGTTTTTAAACAGGACACTGTATATATTATTTAATTTAACCAAAAACTCGTAAAAAAATTAAAAAACTAAGAAGAAACGGCGAATGCAGATTCTTGTGGGGAAGATGGGGAAACACCAGTACACCCTCATGCACTGAGTGCGCCGCGAGGGGCGGGCGGGACAAAAAAAACCATTTCGTGCCATGAAATTTTTGGTACGACTATATTGGAGATGGAGAATAACCCTCTATAAAACATTCCCAGATACTGGCTTTTTCAAAGCTCTGGGGACTGTATGATGAGTTATGGAACTCAAGAAAGGGGAATCACCTCACAATGGATCTGTAAGGTCGCAGGGATTAACCCCCCTCCCACTTCATTCTAAATTCTAAAAAATTCTATATCGTAAAGTGTAACTTTCCGTAAGAATTCTTTAACTGTCATTGATCATGATCTGTCATCATGTTAACCTGAAGTTTTGTATGTTATTTTGTCTTTTTTCGACGGTTTTTTTGCTTGTTGTTTACGGATAGGTTACGGATCGCATAATTATTATTGATAATGTTTATTAATGTTAACCATTACTTACTTGTTTCAGTGAATCTTTAAATCTGTTTGTTTTATTGTTCAAGTTCGTTATTATAAAACATATGTTATGTAATACACTTCATATTAACCACTAACTCATATTTACGTTTTTTATTCATCATTTTCAATGCCCTCCCGGTTGCATCTTTGTAAAGACTGTGAATTTTTTGGACTCAATAAAGATCCCTGATGTGTTATATTTTGTTTTTGTTTTTTTTTTTTTTTTTTCAATAATTTTTGTTTGTCAGATAATATCAGTTCCTTATTTTCAAACTCGTCTAAAAAATTTTTAAGTGCAGTTTTTTGGAACTCGATACTAATAATTATGTCTGGTTTTTTCATTAGTTAGTTAGTGTTGTCTATTGAGTCAAAGTCTTACATGTATGTTAGTGTTGTCTATTGAGTCAAAGTGTTCCTCAGTGCAAATAGTCGTGTCTATAATTTGTTCGTTAGATGGTTGTAGTTTTCGTCTATGATTATTGAAAGATTCTCTATGATGTCTTTTACTTCTCCACTGTGGCAAATTAATTTAAAGGGGGTATTAAACGACTTGATATCATAGTTTTCAGTACTGGGATGAAAATAATATCCAAATAGTTCCATATTGTCGCGACCTAGCTGGGGGTTGTTTGCTAGGGTCGCTATACCAGGTTCTCTCTCTCAATCAAAACAACCATTGGATAAAATATGCATTTATTTAATATAAGGTTTACAGCAGGGGTGGGCAAATACTTTAAAGCGCGGGCCAAAATGAAATTTTCAAAATGTCCCCCGGGCCGGAGGGATTTTATTACCGCATATGCTGTTGCCACAAGCGGATGTTTTTGATGGAGTTTTTTTCCCTGCAATTTTTTTTTGACAATAAACACTTTTTTAAAAAAAAAATCTTTGAATAAAAATATGTTCACTATTTTTTTTAAAAGAAATATTTTATAAATTTTTTTTTTTTTTTTATTAAAATAAACAATAAAGCATTTTACTTTGTCTTTTTTGCTCTTAACTATACAAATTATTTTTATTGACACATAGTATACAATTTAAAACATTTTATATCTGCATTTGTAACTGCTACATAGTAAATAGAATTTCAATAAAAGGGAAAAAGGAAAAAAAAGTTTTTTTTTACTTAAAAATAAATTTATTTAAAGTTAATGCGGAAGTGAAAATCTCGATGTTCATCTGACATTATTTCTTCAAAATTGGGTTCCAAATCACTTGTAGCAATCCTTAATACCGAGTGTAGATTTTCGTCAGTAATTTGTGATCGATATTTATTTTTCGTGGAAACCATTAAAAAAAAGTTCTTTTCAAAAAAAAAAAAAAAAAAAAAAAAAAAAAAAAAAAAAAAAAAAAAATTCAAAAAAAAAAACTCTCCTTGAAATGTTCGTTATATTCAAAGCGGCCATAGAAAGCACTCAATTCGTTTGAGTGAAAATTTTCTTTTAGTTAAATTATTGATTGTAAGTCAATTAGTTCTAGTTGAATTTCAACAGGAGCCTCTTGCACATCGAAATTGAAAGGTTGGCTAATTAATGATAAAGGTTTTTCAATAGCTTTGAAATCTTGAAATCTTCTTTGGAATTTAGAATGCAAGTCTTGTGTTTTATTGCACATATATTTAAAAAATCTGTAATTTTTCAATTTCTCAAAAAAAAAAAAAAAAAAAAAAAAAATTAATAAGTTTTTTATTAAGGTTTTTCAGTAAATAAATTGAGAAGTTTTGTTCATATGCTTTGTCGTTTGAGTGCATATTGAAAGCGAATTGGTTTTTTCCTTGTAGATTTATATTTAAGTTTCATTCAAATATTTACGATATCTAGCTGAAAATTGAGAAATCGTTTTAGCCAAGCTTCTATTTTGCATTCAGGAAAACATTGTAGTTTTTTCTTTTTATCGGACAAGAAGAGATACTTATTTTTTCATCAATGCAAATATTGAATCTGTTCCAAAAACTTTTACCAATTGCTACCATCTCACTACAGTGTAATAAGAATTTCGTTAAGAAGTTCACTTTCAATTTGCTCTTTAAAATTCAACCCAACAAACTGTCGATGGTTTACGGCACGTCCTCGGATAAAATTCACAACTTTGGTCACAACAGTAACGACGTGATTCAATTTTAAAACTTTTCTGCATAGCACTTCTTGATGAATAATGCAGTGCAAAAATAATATATCCGTGTTTCTGCGTTGTAACTCTTTTTACTTTCGCGCGAATTCGTTTAAGTAAGCCTACATTTTTCCCTGTTAAACTAGGACAACCATCCGTAGTGACGCTTACTATTTTATTCCAAGTAAACTTACTTTAAAACTAAAACAGCTCTTCAACAGCGAGAAAGAAGTCTTCACCAGTAGTTGTATCTTTCATTGGATGCACACTAAGAAGATCCTCGCTAATTTCACATTTCTTGTTAATGGCCCGCGAAATAAAATATTAATTAATTGACTTGTATCAGTAATATCGCAGGACTCATCTAAAGCCAGAGAACAATAGGTAAAATCAGCAATTTTTATTCTTAGCTGGTCAAGTAAGTTTCCTGAAATATTTTCAATCCGTCGTACTATTGTTCTTCTTGAAAGGCTTACATTTCCAAAACATGATGTTTCTTTCCAGGACAACATATCTCCGACACTTGTATCATGCATTGTTTAACATAAATTCTGCCTCAGAAACAACGGGCCTTACCATAACTTAGCAATTTTGTGTGCGACAACATAACTTGCTTTTGTGGTAGCATTTTTTATCATTTACTTTGTTTGGTTAAAATATTTTTGTAAACTTTGCAAATACTAAAGTTATTTATAAAAAAAAAAAAAAAAGTTTCTTTTAAAAGAATTTTGATGCATATTTCGGCAGATGTTTTGTTGTAAAGTGCCTGTTTAAATTGTATTCTTTAAAAACAGCAATTGTTTCCTGACAAACTAAACAAATTGCTTTCTCTACTTTTGTTTGTTAAAAATATTTTACCGTCCAAGGCTTTCATTGAGTTTCTGCATTCCCAAATCAAAACTTTTCTTTTTTAGATTGACTCCATTTTACAAAGGTCTACAAACCTATAATTTAATCTTATATAAAGAAAATTATAAAAAAAAAAAAAAATTTCTTTTAAAATTTTATTTTTTTTTTTTTTTTTTTTTTTTTTTAATTTTTATATTTCAAAACTAGATATTAGACTCGAACAAAAAAGAGTATGCGATCAGTACTAAATCAAAATTAACAATTCGCGTGGTTCGCGGGACTTTCATCCCTCGAAAAGTGAGAGGAGTGCTGAATACCTTTCGTTGCAAATGCAAAGGTCCGCTAAAATCTCTCTCGTCTCAAGATTCCTTAAACTTGGGTGTTTGCGGGGAGTGAGCCGCAAGGAAAAAGGAAATCGCGTTCTTCTGGCTTCGGTCAAAAATTCGTCCGGATGAGGCGATATCGGTTTTAGCTGAATAGACCCGAATTGAACCGATGTATTACAACAGGTCTAGTAATGAGAACATTGGGAACTATCGATATCGAAAAATTTTTCCATTCTAAAAAATAAATAAAAAAAAAAAGTTTTCTTATTTTTTTCCGTATAATTTAAGAATTAATTTTATATATATAAATATGTAAAAAAAAATAATAGTGATATTTGTGTTAAATATTTGACTTAACTATCTAATTCAAATATTTTCGGATAGGTCTTTGTATGATGAACGTAGATCTTAGTTCCCATTAGACAGGTTGAGAGGACTGAATTTCTAGGTTAGGTTCGTTTTAATTTTGTTTCCGTTCGATATCATCGATCTCGTTTTTAAAATCTTGAGTGAAAAAAATAGTCGATTTTTATAAATAAAAAAAAATATGATGTGAGTTGGTATTTTAAATAAAGGTGCTTATTTTTAATTATGGGTGATGGCCTAGGTAATTCATATAAATTTGTAAATTAGTGATTAATTATTATGTTTCATTATTTAAACAGAATATAATAACCAAATTACTTTGCATGTACATCGGTATGTGTATTTTATATTTTCGCCTCACCTATGACAGCACCCCAGATCCGCCACTGATATGCCGTCCACACATGCATTTCGAACCTAGCGCGATCTCCTTTGTGTTCAACGAAAAAACCGCCTTGAGAGCGATCGTCGTGAGCGACCCACGTGAGAATCACACGAGGATTGTTTCAAGATCGCGACATCGTCCGAGTCATAGTGTAGTTAGCCGACCGCCCATTTTATTAAGCATATTATATATACAGTACGCACACTAATAATGCTGATGTCAATCCAAAATTCTCATAAAAAGATAAAAAAATTTGCCGGTGCGGAATTTTTCAAACGGGCCGGATAAAATTTAGCAAAAGGCCGATACGGCCGCGGCCGGTTTTGCCCCACCCCTAGGTTTACAGTGTATAACAATTTTGGGGAATTCCAAGACTTAACGGTTTACTCAAAGAAGTACTTACAGAAACATCTTCCTCGGTGTGTCTATACTAATATACAGAACTGTGGATAACGCGAATTACTGACCGTAATAATACGACTCACATCGACGGACTAACTTCCGACTCTCTTCAGCATACATTTTATATTTCTATTCCCTCGTGGTCATCGCGCGTTACGTCTCGTTCAATCTGTTTCATCTAATTACATTCACCCGGCTTTGACCATGAGGAAATCGAACTTTGGTAGTCTGCGTTTGATTATCGACCCGAGATTGTTGTATTTTAATTGTTTAATTATCAATGTTATTTAAAAACATATGTTGGTAATGTATGGCATCCAATGGATGGGTGTTATGCAGCTAACAGGAATAGGGCGAAGGCGAGATTCCGGCGCCTCAAACCCGGTTCTCTCGGCTAAGGATGGGCATCCCTACAGAAAGGCCCCTGGTCCTCCAGGTTGGGGGTTGAGGCAACGGGCTAGCGACCTGGTTAACTCGGAAAAAAAAACTCAATTGCTCCCAAAGAACCTTACCGCCTTACGAGATTAGAGCAGAGATATTCTTTACGACGACAACTGGCTACGAAACGGACTGTGCGAATAGGAACTTTGAATGTCAACAGCTTTGTCAACAAGACCTTGGAAGTTACATCAGAGATGGCTAGGTTCAACCTAGATATAGTTGTTTCCCTGTTCTGAAACGAACAAAAGAAAGGAGAGGAAGTAAACATCTCGAAAACTTCCTTCACTTCTGGTCTGGGATAGATAAGGCAAAACGAGCTCAAGCGGGAGTATCGGTTACTTATGTGAAAAAAATTATCTAAATTTTACAGAATACAACGCTGTTCCAATCGAAAAGAAATAGTAAACTTGTCACCTGAAAACCATTTTTCGGATTGGAAACGGTAATAATAGGTACTTATGCGCCCACAGATGATTCAAACCAAGCGGAAAAAGACTCTTACTATGCTGCACTCTCAAAAGTCCTCACAGAAATAAAACCGAGCCAGGAAGTCTTAATCATGGAAGACCTTAACGCAAGAATTGGTAAGAAAGAAGATAGTAAAGTGGTTGGAAAACACAGTGAGGACGTCCTTAATGATTCTGGAGAGAGGTTAATTGACTTTTGCGAACTGAATGGTCTACGTATACTTAACGGCTTCTTTCCACACAAATTGATTCATCGATACACCCGAGAAAGGCCCTTTCTACAACAAAAAATCTATAATTGATTTATATGATTTGCTAAACAAAATATCGAAAACTCAAATTCAAAAGACTGCAGTGTTAAGAGTGGAGCAAATTGTGGATCCGACCACCGTCTGGTTGTTGCAGAATTAGTAGTACCTTTCCAGAGCATAGCCAAAGGTATAGGACAATACACACAACATCACAAGAACTTGAAATTGAAGAATCTGAGCGTATTAAGTACAAGCTCCATTTACTACACGATGCCAGTATTAAATGGTTATACCAGACAAGATTAGATGTAGCCCTAGAGGAAGTAAAAGCCTGTAACGATGTACGAACTAGGGCGTATACCAAACCTTTAAAAAAATTTTTTTTTTAATTAAAAAAGTAGCTTTCGAAGTTTTAGGTGAACAGAACATTGCAGAAAAAAAAAACAGATGAACCAGCTTGGATAACCGACAGCATAAAGGCCTTAATCAATGACAAACAAAAATTCTATGAAAGATGGCTCTCAGACCGAACAGATACTAACTGGAGTCATTACAAGCAAAAAAAATAGAGAGGTACGAGCCGCCATTAAGATAGGAAAAACAGATATTTGGGAAAGAAGGTACCAGCAAGTGGAAAGCCTAAATGGGGGCGCACGGAGTACTGAGGTATGGAGAACAACCCGACAAATGAAAACCAATCAAACGGACAAGCTCTTGAATAGAATGGATATAGAAAAATGGCGCAACTACTATGCAGAATTACTGACAGAAAACCGACCAGAATTTCAAGCAGTAGAAGATGAGAACAACCTTGCAGGCACATTAATGATAAGCGAAAGAGAAGTACATCAAACTCTCAATCCAATGAAAAATGGGCTGTCACCAGGTCCTGGTAATATTGTAAGTGTGGAACCCAAAGACTGCGCTGGCGTCTGGCAGATCTATTTAACCAGTGCTGCCTGCAAAGTAAACTACCACGAGAATGGCGAGTGGCTCATAGTGTCCATCTTTAAAAGGGAAATCGTAACGACCCGGCTTGTTATAGAGGCCTAAGCATTAACAGTTCGGTCAGCAGACTTTTGGAAAGGTGCTACAAGGTAGGCTTAGGGACAGTATTGGTGACAAGATCTCGGAAGACCAAAGCGGATTCATACCGGGGAAATCTTGCACAGATAACCTTTTGGTCCTGCAGCAGGTGATGGAAAAAAAAGATAGCAGTAGATCAAGAAGTCCATATAGCATTTATTGATTTGGAGAAAGCGTACGACTCTATTCCCCGCAGCAAGATATAGGAAGTCTTGAATATCTTAGAAGTAGATAGACCTTTGCTTATGATAATAAAAGAGCTATATAGAGAAAATGAATCGTACGTTAAGATAGGACACAGGCTATCTAATCCAATTAACACCACAAAAGGGTTGCGACAAGGATGCAGCTTATCTCCTCTGATCTTCAACGCTTACGTCGAAGTAGCCCTTAAGGAATGGAAGACGAAATGTCAAGGTATGGGAATACCCATTGGGGACAACACACTATTTACCCTGGGCTTTGCAGACGATCAGGTCGTGATTGCGCAGGACTCATACAATCTAGAGTTCATGACTAGGCTTTATCAGAATACGAAAATGGGGACTTCAAGTTAGTCTAAAAAAGACAGAAGACAGATACTTAGCTGTCAATTCCAACGCTTGTTTTTGAAGTCTTCATTAATGATAACGTCCAGATTCAACAAGTAGACAAATTTAAATACCTGGGTGCTACTATCAACAACGAGGATCTC